>NC_135411.1:39591035-39593535 GCF_051991245.1 Festucalex cinctus
CACTCCTGTCCCGGTACTGTCTTGTCCCTTTGCTTAAAGTGTGCAGTACTGCTGTCCTGCATAGAGCTCGACTCCAATGTGACGTTGTAATATCTATATAATGCTTTAACTAGTTTTCCCGACAGCTGGTGTCCTCTCATTTGTTTTTCTCTGTCATGTCATAACTACTTTTCTGTCGTTCCTCGCTTAAACCTTGTGGTGTCTGACTGCAATTTGTGTCGGTTAATTGAAGACTCAGAAATCAGGCTTCCCCAGTCCTGGTCCTCGAGGGACGGAGTCCTGCAGGTTTTAGATGTTTTCGTCCTCCAACACACATGATTCTAAAGATCAGAATTGTTATCAGGCTTCTACAGAGCTTGCTGATAGCTGATTATATGAATCAGAAGTGTTGGAGGACGGAAACATTTAAAACTTGTATGACTCCGGCCCTCAAGGACCAGGATTGGGGAAGTCTGCTCTAAATTGTCGGGTTAGGGTGTGAATGGTTGTTGATCTAAGATTGCTCGGTAATCAGTCCAGGGTGTATTCTGCCTCTTGCCCAGCAAGGATAGCTTCCAGTTAAGTTCCCCCGCAACCCAAATAAAGACGAGTGATCAGGAAAATGGATGGATGGGTGGGTGGCAAATGTGTGTTTTCTCAAAAATGGGATGCTTCAGTCTCCCATATGCTGCATGACTGAATATATGTGTAACATTAGTTAAAGCAAAAACTAAGAATATAAACTTTTGTTGACCTGTTGTAGCCAGGGCATACTGGAGCCACTAGATGGCAGCACACACAGGTTAATATAATAGCAACACACCTCTTGGCCAAAACATGAGGTATTTATCAAGTCTCCTTGGCACTTCAATACCACAAATACTATATTCTGTATAATATAATGTAATATACAGTGTATTGTTTTTTTTACATACTCACTCTGGTAGAATTTGTATCTGCACCATTTTCCCCAAAGAATACTTGAGTAATCACGCACAAACATTTATTTTATATTAAAACTGTGGATTCAAATTAAACTACAAGACATTTCAGAAAATTGCAATTATTAAACAAATAATGGTGTTAAAAAAATAATGAGATTGGTAACTTGCAGAATTGTGATGAATTGAACATGTAATTGTTTTTGAAGATAGTATGTTGAAAAAGTACTACTTTCACCAATTAAATTGGAATTATTGGAGAAAGTTTGATTAATTGTTATATATTTTCGTATAGTTTATATAGTTTAATTACAATAACTGATAAATCATATTCATATGGCAGTTGTACTTTTAGCAATTCATTTTAATATGCATCCACCCATGAATTTCTTCTTTCTGTTATTATTTAATTAGTTTATTTCATTTATAATATAATACTACTAAGGGAAAGATATCACATTTCAGCATTAAATTCAGAATTCCAACAATTATAACTTTTTATCCATCTTAACAGGTAATTAGTAGGGCACTCAAGCACAACAAGTGAGGATCGACTATCTCAGAAAATTAGAATATTGTGATAAAGTCCTTTATTTTCTGTAATGCAATTAAATAAGCAAAAATGCCATACATTCTGGATTCATTACAAATTAACTGAAATTTTGCAAGCCTTTTATTGTTTTAATATTGCTGATTATGGTTTTTTTGTTGTTGTTTTTTGTTTTGTTTTGTTTTTGTTTTTTTACTTGGTCTGAGGAAATATTCTAATATTTTGAGATAGGATATTTGAGGTTTAAGCCATAATCAGCAATATTAAAACAATAAAAGTCTTTCGATATTTCAGTTGACTTGTAATGAATCTGGAATGTATGGCATTTTTGCTTATTTAATTGCATGACAGAAAATATTGGACTTTATCAAAATATTCTAATTTTCTGAGCCAGTCCTGTACTAGGAGAGTCACTCAGTTCTTATACTGTATAAGCTTTCCTAAAGTCTTCTGAAATTAACTTTTAGTGACTCACAATCCGGAATTTGCACAAGTTTATTATTTTATTTTTTTTATTTTATTTATTTTAGTCTTTTTAATAATGCCCAAAAGCACTTAAACTGTGACATGACATATGGAGTCGGACTGCTTTGTATCTTCACCAATTTTGATCATATTGGAGCTTGACATATGTACGATGGAAAGGAAAGAATCTTAAAAGATGAACAAAAGAGGACATTTCAACTAAAACTTGACACTTGCAGATGTTTGCTGTTTATAAACAGCAGCTCATTTGAGCTGCATACTTAGAATACTTTACTTACTAATACCATTATACTTTATTTAAAAAATATATATATTACAGTACGACAGTTGTCTGCAAATACACACACTGGTAAATATTAGAATACAGATAGAAATAAAAAACTCCCGAAAATGTCACACATCCACAAATACATTGCAAGTACAATTACATAATATAATGTTTTGATTGTATGTATAATAAATGATGAAAGGGATAATTTGCTGCAAACAATATAAATGAATTACGGGACATGAATGCTCATTCATTTTCATCGCACACTTCTCG